>NC_135221.1:17061634-17096634 GCF_052324685.1 Brachyhypopomus gauderio | reverse complement strand
CCATCATTATATCCTACTGAAAGATTTTGACTCTTTTTATGTTTAAGTCAAAGAAGATGCCCTCAACTCACACCGTGTACCTGTACCTGCAAGATAAGGTTGCTTTCTGCTCCACTCTGACCTTGGTAAAGAAACAACAAACCATACGCAGAGACCTACAACAACTCACAAAGGGGCTTTCAGCTCATTGAAATCATCTTATCCAGTACTGATAAAGTTTCTTCCCATGTGCACTCCCAGGCCTGCTGTAGGAACGTTCTGGAATGGTACGTCTTAAGATTGCACAGTGGCCTTGCAGGCCTCCTTCATCAGAGCGTCCTGAAGCTTTCATTCTGTGCCCAGAGGCCTACACAGGCCTCTTAGACTTACTTCTTATTCAGTTCTTAAACCTTTCACCTGCGAATGTGTCTATTGCCTCACTCAGCCTGAATTACATATGAACTACATTCATGTTTTTGAGTTAAACGTTTTAACAGCTGAATGAAAAAATTTCCTGGAAATACATCCATGTTTTTAAAATTATATGGAGGTCAGCAACCGTCATGCATGCATACAATTACATTATAGCAGCTTGAATCAAAAATATGAACTACATATATATTCTTGCTTTTCTGTCTCTGACATTGACTCACTCTCTTGAAGCACTGACATCTTATATCTCTGTTGATCTGGATGTGCTTAGCAGACCACCGAGTGGCGTCTGAGTTTGGCTTGTGCCCTGGTCCATACGGAGCTCACAGTAGCACTACAGCACATAAACAGATGGCAGAGGCTACAATGCAAGCCATCAGACACACAATCCAACCACAACATACACCTTAATACAAAATGTATGAGGTATAACCACAGTTATCTTGCTCATACGTTTTGAGCATCAAGGTATTCTGAATGACATTATGCCATATCACAAGTGAAATATGTTCATTATACAACCATAGCCTAGCTTGTCAGAATGTAGAGATAACTATCTTGTAGAGATAAAGATTTGAATGAACACACTGTATATCTGAAATAGCATATGTGGAAAACCTATCATGCAATACTGTATCTACTGAATGTGGTGTTATGCTGAGAAATTAGTACTGTTATGTCAGCATTGAAAATGTTTTGTAACCCCTAAAGACCAAGTGTGACTGATTGCACACCATTGTCACAAAGGTGTGTGTGTGTGTGTGTGTGTGTGTGTGTGTGTGTGTGTGTGTGTGTGTGTGTGTGTGTGTGTGTGTGTGTGTTGGTGGGTGGGGGGTGGGTTGTACACACATGTCATTTTAAGGAAATTCAGAAAACTTTCAATGTAACATTAGGTTACAGAAGTATACTTTAAAATTCTGATTAGCTCCTCGTGCACATTAGCATTTGAAGTTGCAGGGCATTTATTTATCTAAATTAGATCTACAAAATAGGTTGGGAAAAGCACATTTTATCATATAGGCCCCTGTAGGTTATGAGTATATAAAATAACCTTGGCAAAGATTTGCTGTTCAGCTAACCTAATTTAGCACTAATCTGATAAATATACAGAGAAAACAATTACTGCTTTACAAGAAATTGGTGTTGGCATCAAATAAAATTATTACTGGTTCCTAGACAATAGTCCACTCCAGCAGGTTCATATTTAGGCATATACATACTGTAGGCTACATCATATGATGCTGTGGAATTTGATGTGGGTTCAAAGTTTCACAGGGTTTATTAGTGGAATACTAGTGAAATAAGTTACTGCAAAGAAGTGATAAGAAGACTATTTGAGATTATATATATATATATATATATGAGATTGTGAAGACGCTTACCTGTAGCATAGAAATATATTTCTCAGAATGTTTCCCAGGAAAGATGTGAAGTCAGAGCATACTTGGACACCGGCCTCAGTGAAGTCTGCTGTGAGTGACCTCGCTGACCGTACTGGATGGAGTGAATATGGTTCAGTCAAGACCATGTGCCCCATGCTTCACGTTTATACCCTCCGAGCAGTTTTAAAATATGGCATCATAAAACCAAATAACCAATGAGAGATCAGTAAAGAGGAGTTTGGAAATGAATATCAGGCAAACAATAGGCCAGCTCATAATAAACCAAAAAGCTATAAACTCAAGGGCCAAATATATCTTGAACCCTGATTCAATTACTCTGCATAATTATGCTGTTAGAGAGACCTAATAAATTCAACTGCTTAAGATAATAGTAATTTTATTCCCAGACTTGGAAACATGAAGTTGGGGGTGAATCTCCACTCGGTGGAACTACGAAGTCCTAATAATACCCCAAAGGTCAAGAATGGGTTTTAAAGTATTCCTTAGACTGAATGTTAACTGAGTCTTTTGGGTTGCAGAGCAAGTATGTTGAAAGTTCATTCATGCTGTCACGATCACCCCCTGCAACGCCTCTTGCATTGATATTAATTCCTGGTTTCCTTTTTGTGTGCTTTTATTTTGAATTTCTTTGCTGTGTTTACCTTCACGCCCCATCCCTGTCACCTGCCTCCTCATTACCATTTGCACCTGCACCTCATTTGATTCCCTGATTCCACAGGTATTTGTAACCAATGTCTGCAGTGTGTTTTTTCTGGTCATTGCATGTCACCCCAGTACAGGGGTGCACACAAGTTTTCAGCTTGCGATCTACTTATAAGATGACCAAGTCAGAAAGATCTACCTATTTATTTTTTAGCAGTGTGTGTCGATCGTTGATGGGGGGGTGTCGGCGATGTGTGTGATCGTTGACGGGGGGGGGTTGCGTGTGTCAAACCCTAGACGTCAGATTGGCTACCATGTATGTCTATCAAAATACAACCGTCAGTGCAGATGGACGATAGCCTGTCATTCATCCACTACTTTTTAATGTCATGTGATCTACCCACACTTCCTTCGCGATCGACCGGTCGATCGTGATCAACGTAATGGGCACCCCTGCCCTAGCAGTTTCTCTCAAGTTTCTGCCTCTAGTTGTATCGTTTGTGTCTTCATGTGTTAATTGTCAGTCGGTTATGTTCAGTCCTGTCTTTATTGTTTGGCTTGTTCTTTGCCTGTGTTTGTCCTGTCGCCTTTTGACGTGTATACTTGTGTTCCTCTGTTGTGTTGACTTGCCTGTCTTTGTACATTTGATATATCCCGGTCAGCATTCATGGATGTGTCTGTAGTTTGTGTAAATACCACTTGGTTGTTATCTGTAGTCTTGTTTGTCTGTGTTTGCATTTTCATGTTGGTGTCTTGTACGGTGAATCAAGTAAAAACTTGCAACTGTGTGTAGACTCTACCACCCCTGGTTCAGCAACATTGCACATACCTCAATCAGTCCTCTAAAGGCTTACAAGGCCTACCATGTATCTGGTCTAAAATCCTCTTCTTTGTCTAAAGCTGGGTTTTAACCCATCACAAATGAACAGTTGCATCATTTCAGATGTCTCCTGTGTGTGTGCGTGTGTGTGTGTGTGTGTGTGTGTATGTGTGTGTGTGTGTGTGTGTGTGTGTGTGTGTGACGTGTCTTCTCACTTGTACATTTTATTTATACTTTTGAATGGTTTGGGGCAGTCAACCTCTTTAATTAACCATTGCATATCACATAGTTGAATGTGATGAGGCTGTATGCCCAATAAGTAATCTTCACATACAATGTATATATATATATATATATATATATATATATATATATATATATATACTTAGACTTGTTCACCATGAAACCATGTGAATACATTACCATGTCATAAATTACAGCTAATTGGTTAAACCTTTCGTAACTGGAAACTCGGCTAGTTTCCTAAAATGCTTTACTAGGCTCTTATTTACAGAACTCCACATAAATCTACACTGAAATTATTTTTCAAGTTGTTCTGATGACAGAAAGCCACTTGGCTACCATTAGCAGGCAGTACACTTAACAAGCTTTTTTTTCCAAACCAAGAGTAAATGAAGTGGAATGGGTTATGCCTTATTAACATTTGCATGTTAAAGTGAATTTTCTGTTTACACTCTGAATCCAACACACAATATTGTGTTTTCCGGCATGCTAGCCCTGTCCCGACTGTTATGTGCATACATCCAGTTAGCACTGAGCGATGATTTCATTAGCATAAACACAAGAAATCATTAATGTTGCTTTGGAGAGATTCACATTATTGGCCATCTTGTAAAGTAAGCCATTCTAAGAGCCATTTACCGGAGAGAATATGGCTACAGATATGCCCCGTCACTTCAACAATGGCTATTAGAAACTTGATCACATTTTTGCTTGATTTACTTGGCTAATAGACGTCTCCCTCGTCCAACGGCACAGCGACTCCAAGAGATAATTCCTTTAACTATTTCATAAGAACTTTCTCTTGGCAGATTTTAATGGCCAAATTTCTTTATGTGTGTATATACGTGTGTGCATGCATATGTGTGTTGAGGGGCAGTAAACATAATCATTAAGGCATGTCTTCAAACTCTTAACCTGATCTCTTTGAAATCAGATGAAAGACATTATATTTACATATGAATCTTCAGTTTGTAATGAAGCCTGCTGAGAAAAGAAAAAACTTATATTCAGCTCTTGGCTTGTGTGACTGTGGAACAAGAGGACTATGATTTCACACTGAAGATACGCACATTTGAGAAAATGACAGCAGATTGGAGAATTTTTTTTTCAATACGCGAGATGCTCGCACATCATTTGCACAGTTTGTGTGTGTCCGTGCCATCACCCGGCGCAACACAAACGTCAAAATGAATATTGAACAGTTCCTAATTGGAGCGGAGGGGAGTGTGTCTCTCCTAATCATATATTAGTGCTCTGGCTTGACTGGAATATCTCTCTCTCTCTCTCTCTCTCTCTCTCTCTCTCTCTCTCTCTCTCTCTCTCTCACTCACTTTGTTTTTCTCCCTCTGTCACACTCTTTCTCTCTCTCTCTCTCTCTCTCTCTCTCTCTCTCTCTCTCTCTCTCTCTCTCTGACGAACATTTGCCATGGAGGCCCTGGCCGAGCTCTTCTGCAGAATGCTTCATTACCTGCATTGTATCACCTTTCATTAGCATTCGTGTCACAGGCCCCTTCCTCCCCCACTGCGAGAGTCTCTTGGCAGGCACTCGCGCCCACCGTGTCCCTCCGCGAGTGCGGCTGCCTGCAGGTCCGTGTGCCAGCCGGCTAATTGGTTTATTCAGCGCCATCCCGTTCAGACCCTGATTCGCTTTATGTCACTCGTCAATGGCGGAGACCCTGCGAAGCGCTCGAGTGTCCAATCCACCCAGATGCGAGGGCCTCCTCGCCGCAAATCAAGCCGCATAGTGTCGCGTGGTGATTGGCTCCTGATTGGAGAGGGCTTGCGCGCGCCGGGCGTATTTTGACACCCCGTTAACATGCAGAATGCCTTGTATCCCCCGTTTTGTGTTAATAAAGATGGCTGGAGCAGAGAAGCTTCCTGCCGCCAAGCAGTTTTCTTTGATGCAGGAGCCCGCCTTGTTTGTGCCCAAGCTCCTATCCCTTATGCAAATCACAAGAAAGCAAGCCAGAGAGGCCTCTGTGATATGTGAAGCTGGCTATAACTGTTCAGAGAAGGCTATCTGCATCTCATCTGTAATCTGTCTAGCTTCCCTTCTGCAAACTTAATAACCTGGAGCTTTCCTTCAAAGTGCTTGCCAGCAGTGATTTGAAATTGAAATCAGGATTATTTCACTATGCAAGATGATTTAGGCAGATTAAAACCTTTGTCATACATATTTTACCTGTACTTTATAAATTATAGGCAAATAATTCATTGTACGTCGGGCAGTACTTTGTGTCTGATGATTTGGCCTGGTTTGGAGAGGAATGCTAAAGAAGAATGCATGGACTCACAGAGCTCAATAGTCTTTATTTACGCTCATTGCTGACCATCTGGGAATAAACACAACTGATGTTCAAAGTGCCACAAAGGCAAAATAAGGCCGAGAGAAAAGTCATGAAAATGTGTTTTTGTTGAAATCATATCCTTCTATGTTCATTTGACCAGTCAAAGAGAGATCATCCGTAAAACAAAATTGTTTGCATTTATTTGCTTATTTATTTTATTCTATGTTACAGAGAGCTGCCTGCGCAAATGATTTTTAGTATTGGATTCCTGACAAGCACTGGGACACAAAGCTTTAAGATATTCATAAATCTGTATAAAAACAAACATGAAAAGTGGTTTGGGTGTGTGTGTGAGAGGGTGTGTGTGTGTGTGTGTGTGTGTGTGTGTGTGTGTCGGTGGGGTGGTTTGGGACAGACGGATTGTAGTGCAGGTCAGCTATTGCACCGTAGGGGAAGTATCGCCATTACATTCAGACAATGACCCCTGGAGCCGGGTTAGAATTTCAATTCACCCCATCAGGAACATCTCCCCTTGCTGCATGCTGCTCAGTGCCGGTGATAGAGAGTCTTCTCCGTCCCGGAGGTGGTCGATGAAGTGGGTGGGTAGAGCCCTGAATGGCCGAGGGCTAAGCAAAGCAATGAGAATCAAGATGACGGCCTGCTGCCATAATGGCTTTCAGAAGTGGCTTGGTGGTAATTCTGAACCCATGTGGCCCGAGTAATATGGTTAATCTTAAGCACCGACGGACAGTGTGAAGGCTAGCCACGAATATGATTGCCTATGTTTATCTCTTTTTCAAATCAGCTTCCATGGAAAACCAAATGTAATTCCTGTCATATGTGAAAGAAACCATACAGCCAAAGCACAGAGTGTACTTGAAAAGCGATAAAAAGCTATGATTAAATATTGTTAAATGCTGCAATCTTTTTGATTCTTTAACTTATACATTCACACACACTGGGGCATTTTTTCACTGGGGCAGTCTTTGAAAACCACACAAAGATCAGGATATAGCAAGGGAGCTTGAAAAGATGTTGAAATATAGATCTTTTACAGAAAACGTTTTGCATTTTTCTAACATTCTAGTATTTGAGTTTTCAGGAGGGATTTAGCCAAATCTGTTTTATTCATCTTTCTTACTATGCAAATATACATATGTAATTGGTAGAAATATTGACAGTGTGTGGCATATGCATGTATGTGCATGCACTCATATGTTTTAATGGAACGGGGATTTAAAAAGATGATCTGTTAAGAGATGTAAGTATATGAGCGTGGCATTTTCTGCGTATGTGTAACATAATCCTAAAAAGAAACAATCTTAGCCCATCCCACCCTTCAATCCCACTATAATATCTGCATAAACATTTTAGCTCTTGATAGGAATAAAGCTGTAATTATAATTAGCTAGTGCTGTATTTCACATGAGTAGGTCAGTCAGTCGAGAACTACTGAGTCATTCTTAATCGGCTCCCTTAAGACCCTAGGACAGCTGAAGAAACAGTCGCTATGGGACATGCAATTTGTGGGAACAAAAATGGACTTGATATTGCCCCCTGGAGGACCATACTGTAAGGAGCCATACTTCATATCCATGTAGAAAAATAGTAAGCTACAGGTAAGCTATTCTCCACACTCTGACTACTTATTAGAAGCACCTCAGTCTCTGGTCACTATAGGTACTATAGGTATAATACACTGTAGCCCATCTGTAATTATGTACAATTTGTCAGCCTTCCTATGCTTCAATCACTGTACCACTGTTGCTTTTTACATGGCAGACTATTGAATTGTTCTGATAGGTCAGGTATGGCAATGTTTTTAATCATTTTTATTATTATAATAGCATCACTCAAATGCATGTTATTGGAACAAGGTGTTTCTAACAAATGTAGTTTCTTAATAAAGCGAGCAGTGATTGTCGATAGACGGTGTAGACATATGGTATAATACGGTGGAAGACATGGGCATAGCTGAGAATGATACCCAGACCTGTGCACCCCCACTGTGCCATTCATCCTGCTTTAGGCTGTTGTATTTCTTACTTCCAGTTTCTGTTAGAGTTCACATAGTGGAATAGTCATCCTTCAAGGTTTCCCAAAGAGGCTTAGCGACTGGAGATTTGAGAAGATGCCGTGACTGACTCAGTGCCACAGCACAAGTGACTGACTCAAGACACAGCACAAGCACAACAGCCACACCGTGATAATAAAGATCATCGCAGTGCGATCGTGCGCCGTGCAGAAGGAAGCCCACAGTGGCCCTGGGGTCACATGCTTCTTAGGAGTAAACAACTCAGCCTGCACTGCCAATCAAATGGAGAGAAACTAATTTGTCAGAAGGTTTAATTGTGTAAGTGGATAGTTTACATTACAACCCCCTTCTTCCACCATAATTAATATCTCTACCAAATTAATCAGGGCACGTCTGCTGCCTACCACCCAGACATCTGCAGATGTGTGACCAGACTGTGTATGGTCCTATTTGGGAAGCTCAATTTGGCTACTACACTGCCTTTCATAATACCAATATCCTGGCCTTCTTCAATGGTCTGGGAGCTCCGTATTAATGCCTAAGGTCAAGGCATCCTCATCAAGTGAGTCTTCAAACGCATCTGATAGAAGATCAGAATAAATGCCTATCTACAAATCCAGATCCTGACTTCTCAACTCAGCACACAAGAAAGGTGGGGTGTCAGCCTTGGGCGTGATTCTATCAGCAACACACGGAGGAAATTCGCTATGCTGAACAATGGACGTCTTCTCCCTTTGAAACATCAACGAGTCCGTTTTACAGAAAGTCTGATTTCAAAAGCACATCCATTGTAAAAGTGGACTTCATAATAATGATCCCTTGAATGGTCAATGACTCTTCCTCATATCACGAAATGGACATAGGGAGAAGATTATCAGGTAGATGGCAATGTCCTCACAATAGTGTTTCAGCAATGTACTTACTGCTTTATTATGAAAGATGCTTGTCTTATTTGAATACTGTCGACACTGCACTATCTATTTCTTATCCACTATTTTGCAGAGAATTACCCCAGCCAGGCTGTTCAGGCAGATCTATGCTAACTACTCATTGCTTTAGTTCCAGGTTCAATTTTTAAGAGTATAACACATCTTTAATCTGGTTCAAATGGATAGTTTGCTAAGATCAGTGAACTAGCTGTACTGGTTTGAACACCAGTGTCCTAAGTTGAATTTTAGTAACTTTAGGGTATGACTAACATATGGCTATTAAAGAATCAGTGATAATATCACAAGAATATGTATATCCATCATCAGAATGATGGTTTTGACCTTTAAATCCAATGTGAAAAATATTGAACAAGTGCTCTCTTTGGATTGTTAGACTAATTGTAAAACATTTGATTAAATAGAGCTACAAAAATGTGATTGAAGTGTAAAATATATTCCTATACATTCATTGTCTTACTAGTAGTAAGTGTGTGGTAAAACAATATGTTTTACTTCATTAAATCTTTTCATGTCAAGCTAAGTGCAATGATAACATTCACAATTTGCACGATAACAAGTTATTTTGTAATTTTAAAGTATACAGGAGCAATTCCTCCTTCTGATGCATTTAGTGAAAGCTTCATACCTGAGCTACAAGACTTATTAAAAATAAATTGACTGCTTTTTGCATATTTCATTCATTTCAGTCAATAAACTTCATAGGAAATGTTGCTAATGTCAATTCAGGGCTTCATTTTTTTGCTTAACATCGGTGTCCTTTTAATTGTGATTAACCTCAATACTTGTTTGTGAAGATGATTGAATGGAATATTCTTTTATAAGTAACTTAAAATAACTAACTTGGATATTTAAATCTTGCTTAGACACAGAAGATATAATGTATGTCAGATTGAATCCAATTAATTTGGATATTATTGTACAAAATTACTGGTTGGATTATTTTACAACATATGCACAAATGTCATCTCCCTTTAAAGGCATTCATTGAAAGCTAATATGAATAGTTGGGAGAAAAATTTCTGGATAAGTACTTTCTGAGATGCTTTTTGTTGCTTATAATTTCATTATTTCTCATGAACGTTGTGCACACCTACACTAAATCTAAATCTTAATATTATTTTAGAGTCATTTGTGAAGTAACTTTATCTGAATTATTATAATAGCCTGCTGCATTGCCTCCCCTTCAGCTGAGACTGAAACAATGAATATTTAATTCACATTTTCTGTTCCCAATAATTTACTATGACTGCTCCAATATGAACCTCAAATCTAAGCCAAATGCCTTCTGAAAAGATATATATGTATTAGTTAACTTGCAAAATATGTTCAGCTGTGGGCAAACTACCTGTTCAGATGAAAAAAGGAATAATATTACCAGTGGTATTTTACAATCCAGATCTAAAAAGAATGCTATTAAAAAAGACAAAAGGAGACAAACAATCCTAATTTTATCTAAAATGTATATATACAGTATATGTTTAGTGGTGTACACACCCATTCAATGCACAGGCACCCTGAACTGCATTTATTAAAGCTTTTGTGGTGATTGATCATTTCTGGCGAGTCTGTATGGCACACGTTGCTGTGCAGTCTATTGAAAGTGCTTTCAAAGGTTCTACATTTTAGTGCTTTAATGCACTCTTGTGTTATTCCTGAGTGTCCGTGTAAAAGAGTGATTTATTTTTTGAGTGAGGCTGGCCAACATGGATCTAATGGAATGCTACTGCAGCAACAAGCCCAATGAAAGTGAAGGATGGATGGAGAAAAGGCCCTCATCCACATTTACAGACATGCGATTGGCTACCCTGTAGGGATATGCAGAGAGCTCAGTATTTGTACCTGTATTTGTTGAGGCAGCATATTTGTAAAATATTCATATTCAAATAAAATTGGAAAGTGGGGTTGAATGAGTCAATGTGTAGTCAGAAATATGTACTGGGCATAATTGTCTTTGAGTTCTTAATTTCATGTATGAAATTCCATGCAATATTAAAAATACACTGCTAACTATGGAGGAATTTAGCTAATCAACAATGGAGTTGAAATTTGAGCTAAGAAACTGTAGATCTTTCTGTCTCCAAAAATGTGAGTAGCATAAGAGTCTATTCAAATAACTTAATCTGTCTCAAGTGTACATGCATTTCAAAACTGTCATAAAACATACAACACCTCTACACTGACAATAATACAGGCTAAATTACAGCCAAATGCTAGACGTCACCTGGTCTCCACTGCATCTGCAACATCTGAGATGAAACAGTGGTACAACATCTTTGCTAGAATAACCACTAACCATATAAATAGCAATAACTAGTAACTACACTGCCAGTGCTAACATAGTCTAATCTCCTCCTGGTCAGAAAAACACCACATCACAGTTTCGGGGCCAATAGCAATAGGAAAAAGGCCAGTAGCATTACAATAAACTGCCTCAGAGTTATAAGGAATCCCAGGTATTTGACAAGTTATTT
This sequence comes from Brachyhypopomus gauderio, assembly GCF_052324685.1. Taxonomy (NCBI): domain Eukaryota; kingdom Metazoa; phylum Chordata; class Actinopteri; order Gymnotiformes; family Hypopomidae; genus Brachyhypopomus; species Brachyhypopomus gauderio. Next base: position 17,085,371 of record NC_135221.1, on the reverse strand, counting down.
TCCCAAACACATATAATTTTAAACAAATTTTTATATGAAAACAAACAACTACACTATTTGTGCTCTGCTGGATATTTAGATTATGTGGACTTTTCCTATTACTCAGTGTTTGAACATCGTGATGTCTCCTGTCATGGAGATGGATGAAATGAACGGTAGAATATCACTGCCCAGATGTTCTGTATTAATGCATCTGAGCAAGAGTCTTCAGACTGTAACTGAAATCCACCAGTACCAGAATGTCCTATGGGTGTGTTGTGGGGTCCAGCTGTGGAGATGTGGAAGCCGATCGCGACTAGGCCCACTACAGGTCAGACATTGCTCTTGCCTCCTCCTTCATATTTGCAAGCAAACATCAGAGGGTGAGTAAGCAGACCTGAAGCAGCCGGCACAGAAGCGATAAGCGCAACGGCAACAGCCAGTAAAAATGAAACAGACATACCAGTACGTGCTGCGCTAGAGGCTAGTCGCAGTCTACAGAATACAAACCCAAGACTGATCTCACCATTCCCGTTGGAAACAAAGGCTGGAGACCGAGATGAAGATAACTCACGAGAGCAATTTGAAAGAGTTCCAGAAGGGCATGAAGATCAACGATGGGGCCTGGGAACAGAACAAATACTACGGGTGGCACATAAGTAAAGCTCTAGGGTCTGCTAAACAAAGGTTAACGACGCTGGCATCCAGACCGCACTGGGCAAAAGAATAAATGTTCTCTTTGTCAATAAACCATCCAAAGTGTTCTCTTGGTTACAGTGTAACAAAACATAGACTGTGGATCCACCCAAAGCTGAAATAGAACAGTACAGAAAGAGCATATGGGAGTATGAAGTATCGCATAACGCCAGTGCTCTGTGGTTAGAAGATCTGGCCCTGAGATGATCCATGCCCCTTAGCCACTTCCTTACAGCCTTCATAAACCTTCCTAGCTTCTCTTCCTCTGTAACCATGACCTCATAAACCATCTAATATCAGTGGCCATCTAATAGGAGGCCGCAGGTGGTGACACCAGGTATGTGAACATATATAAGCAGGATGGCCCATGTCCCAGATGGGAGGAGCCACAGAGTGGTGGACGACAACAAGGCCGAGACCCTGTGGGACCCTCCAGACAGATATCTTAGTGGTGGAGAACCAAGGAGACATTGTGATGACGGACAAGACGTAGCAGACGGCAGTGGTAGCAGACGCAGGTGTCCCCAGTGGTGGAACCGACCAGAAGGCAGGAATACGAGACCGTGACCGCTACGCTAGAGGAGTGGCTCCACCAGATTGCAGGAACGACAACATTAATCTCAGTCCAGGAGAGTGCAGTCGTAGGAACAGTAAAAAAAAAATAATAATTCTGCACTGCACCTTAAAACCCCCAGGTCTCTGAGAGAGGGCTTGGGTGTGAGGGGAAAGATATGACCAGCCGCTGGATTGGTGAGACAGGGATTATTACAGAAAAGGTTGAGGGGTGGCTTTATCTGCCTTTCTGTTAAAATAGCTAGTTAATAACATGCTCAGTGAAAGCAGAAGCCTGTGATCTATAAACAAGAAGATATCTTTTTTTTTTAATTAGCCTTTTTATGTCCTGTTGTAATGTCACACCTGAACACGGCATATGCTGATTCCTTGAAACCAAGTAGCCTTGTCTGTGGTTCCTGCGGTGAACTGTGTGCTCTGTGGCCAGCTGCTGGGCCCCTGTGATCCTGAATTGGAATGAGTGGGTTCAGAAGATGAAAGAACGAATGATTGTATGAACCTACATCGCAATCGTTGATTGCATGGACAATACTACTCAGGAAATTATGCGGTTCTTGATACTACAGGAATACATGTTGAAACTGTGCTTTGACAAGCTGAGTCACACTTGCTTGCCTTGTTTAATAGTTCGACCCGCTAACATTTCTACCCCTTCCATTTAATAGCTTTGTGTTGTCTGGGTTTTACATGACCTCACATTTATTAATGCACCTTTTACGGTTCCTGGGTAATTTTCAACTGTACTCTTCTGTCAGTGTAGGTATGAGTTCACCAACGCACCAATTGGATCTACTTACTTACACACTATGTAGCTATAAACTACACTATTTCCCCAGACAACACATTTATATATACACAGTGCCACGCACAGAGATTCCAGTATATATATATATATATATATATATAATCATAATCAAAATGCTCATTATTGTGAGTGTGTGTGTGTGCGTGCGTGCGTGCGTGTGTGTGTGTGTGTGTGTGTGTGTGTGTGTGTGTGTGTGTGTGTGTGTGTGTGTGTGTATGGGTGTGTGTGTGTGTAACGGTGGATCAATTTTACCAACCAGGTGCCATGAATTTATCTTGAATTTCTCAATGCATGGCATATAATTTACGACCTCAGGTTTGAAACTCCACCAATGCAATATCCAATTTCAGCACTCATTATTGTCTTTGCTCTTTTCTCTGTGCTTGGTTACCATCTCCTGCTCCCATATTGAAGTGATTTAAACTGTTTGATTTATGAAAATGGCGGAGAATCACCACTCCCCCAAAATCAGCGGCTGAAGCGGGACACGAGAGGCTTTTATTTTTAGCAGCGGTCACAGTCTTTTCTGCCTCCATCAAGAAATCTTCCATTAAAGTTCCAGGTGGAAAGGAATCAGTAATCTCATTACAAGAACAATGCCATTTGGGGCACTTCAGCGTACACAGAGGTGGCATATACTACAGTACACTAAACTCAGGACATTTCTCAGTTATTTCTTGTTATTCTTCTCACTCACCTCAAACCTAACAGCCATTCCATAAAAGCATTGTCAGATGTCTAATATTAAAATGAATGAAATCAACCCAGACTCCTTCCTACTGAAAAATAGATGAAACAAGTTGCTTTAAAAGGAAAAGGTTCTCTACATGTCACATGATTGCAAGAACAGTGTGATTCCTTCAAGTTAAATAATATATTAACAGAGGAAATAAGACTTTGTGCAACAGTTTAAAAAGATGCACGTATTGACCAAGAAGGCAAAAGAATCCCACATTGTGCTGAGAAGAGCAATATTGAAGTTGTTTGACCACTCTCAGCCCTCATAGTCCTCCAGACTGGGGTGGTTCTCTTCAAGCTGTCAATAATATTCAACTATGAAAGCTCTGTATATTTCATCTCTCTATATATATATATGTATGTGTGTGTGTGTGTGTGTGTGTGTGTGTGTGTGTGTGTGTGTGTGTGTGTGTGTGTGTGTGTGTGACTTTGTTGTGTGTGGTTTTTAATAATTTAAGATCGAGATTGGTGTGATTATAAGCATTACTAAGCGTCCATTGAAGACTGTCTGCTTTGATTCTTATCGTCCTTGTGATTATACTGTTATTGTTGGATCCTTCGTTTGGCAAAGAATAACCTGGAGAAATTCAGGAGGATCAAATATTCCCTGAAGCTTCACAAAATCTGAGGTCTTCCTCTCTTTCCCTTAAGATTTACCAATGTTCATGTATAACCAAGGTGTATGCGCTGCATTTTGTATGTTTAAAGATTGTGAGATTTTTACTTCAGTCATGTTTGACATGAAAAAGGTGGGCGACAGCGGTCAGTTATTCCTCTGAAAGTTGACCTTCTCTGCTTGGATTTCCATTTATACTCGGCGATCATTCAGTGTCAGGCACAAAGGTTAAGGAAATAAAAACAGCTGCAGATTCTTGAGCGACGTCCTCGTGACGCCTTCTGGCGCTCAAACCTGCTGCATCTTCATGCATATTCATCAGTGCTCACTGTCTTGATCAATGAACTCCCATACATGTATGCAGAAGCTTTAGCACAATGTTAATTAACAGGAATGCAGATATAATAGGGGTCTGATTAAATCATTTTGATATGAAATATGAACATCAGTTTAGATTAAGCCACGCTTGCAAATGAAGTCATTCTTCTGTAATGCAGAAGCAAACTGTGTGCATGCAGTCCATATTAAGACTCATCTCTGGAACATATGTAACATGTATGTCACAGTATATGTCTAATAATTTGGCCCTGAATGTTCTTCATGTACATATAGTCTTACTGTGTTGTTTTCCTAGTGTCCATCATGTTGCATTTGGAAATAAAACTGCATCTAGGCAATCAAAGTGAGTACACACTCATACTGTCACGGTCTAGCCCCGCCCCCACCTGTCACTCATGTCTTTGTTTGGTTTATGTAGCCATGGGGTTCTGTCATTTGTAATCCCTCTTAGTCTTATGTGTTTAAGACTGGTGTTTAGTGTTTGTATTTGCTGATTATTGTATTGTTAGAGAGCCCTGTACGATATCGTTACTGTTGTATTTCAGTGTCTTCTTCTGGTTTGTTCTGTCTATCCGTTATGTCTATCTGTGTTGGCTATGTGTCATGTATGAACTCTTTAATGGACTTGACCACTGCCTGTTTGTTCGACCCTAGTTATGGTTTGCCCTTCAATAAATCTCACTCCTCTCAGCGTTAGTGTCCGCCCTGTCGCTTCATGACACCTAGCGTGTTTCACATACCTTTACACACTCATACCATTACACACCCATACCTTTACACACCCATACATTTTCATACTAATACCTTTACATACCCATACCTTTACACACCCATACCTTTACACACCCATATCTTTACAAACTCATACCTTTACACACCCATACATTTTCATACTAATACCTTTACATACCCATACATTTACACACCCATACCTTTACACACTGATACCTTTACACACCCATACCTTTACACACTCATACCTTTACACACTCATACCTTTACACACCCATACCTTTACACACCCATATCTTTACAAACTCATACCTTTACACACCCATACATTTTCATACTAATACCTTTACATACCCATACATTTACACACCCATACCTTTACACACTGATACCTTTACACACCCATACCTTTACACACTCATACCTTTACACACCCATACCTTTACACACCCATACCTTTACACACTCATACCTTTACACACTCATACCTTTACACACTCATACCTTTACACACCCATACCTTTACACACTCATACCTTTACACACTCATACCTTTACACACCCATACCTTTACACACTCATACCTTTACACACTCATACCTTTACACACCCATATCTTTACACACTCATACCTTTACACACTCATACCTTTACACTTGCATGATTACGTTTTTTTATGTTGTCCTTCTACTTCAGAAGACAACTGGTAAATGGACAATCAACAGCTCAGCTGTGCATTCATACATCTTTAGTTCATGTACAAAGTGACTAAGGAACAGTGTAAATGAGAGTGGGTGTGATTTGCTTCTGTTTGCTTCTGGGTTCTGCTATCTTCTCTCGACATGAACAAAGTGGTCACTTCTGCGCTTACTCATGCAGACACCTGCATATGACAGTCTTCCTCCTGCTGGGAACACACCGCGTTATCTGGATGTGCTGAACGCACTCACATCTCTCACACTTCTGATTTATAAGTGGTCGCACTGCCAACTTGCACATGAACTCTTACCCTGTTTTTGTTTTGGGGAGGTTTTCTCTCTTTTTTTGGATGCTCTTTACTAGCTTGGGCTCGTTTTGAGCTCCTTAGGTTCTCACATCTCGCTTCCTGTACATGCTCTACATAATCAGAGTCCCCGTTGGCGGGCGCTTAATAACGGCCACTGGCCTCGCTCGCCTGTCTTCTCTTGCATCTGCTTAATCCTACTGTTGTAATTTTTAATATCAAAATCCTGCTTTCCGGCATGGCCCAGAGGAACCCGTGCATCTCCTCTGTCTGGCTCTTCTCAAGGTCTCTTCGTTGTGCTGTCTCGAGGAGCTGTTCCTGAGACCTGCCATTGATCTCAGACTGCTCATTAGCACTCTGCATGTAGATTTCTGCGAAGCTTGTAATATTTATTTAGGATTGTGTAAATATGTTCAATTATTTTGAGAGGGACTATCTGTAAAGTAGGAAGAACGATTATGTGTGAAAGAACTTTTATTCACCTAATTATCTGGTTCACACAATTAATTGAATTATTAACAAATATGTGGTAAAGGGCAATCTGGACTTTAACCACAAATGTTTGTTTTATTTTAGAATCTACCATGGTGGAGCACAAAAACCTGTTATAATGCAATTAGGAATTAAGAATTGCACTGCAACTTCATTATTGTGACTTTATTATCATTTGGTGACTTAGTCCTCATTATTCGTATACCTAATATGCCTGGCTTAAGAAAGTCAGTCTACATCTGTAGTGTGCCTATATGGCTTTGAATAAGTTGTGCTCAATTATTATGCACTGATAAACATATTTCTATTATAGAGACTCCTTTCCTCAAAAGTATAACAAAAATATAATATTTCACCTTCCTTTCGCTCTCTTTTGAAAAGAGAGTGTTGCTAGACTTGATTTAATTATACGCATCCAGTGTATATTCAGAGATTCCCCCTTTGCAACTCCCTGTCCCCCAAGTGATGTGCAAATAATGCCCAATAGCTCCAGTGATACCATTCCACTGATGGATGGCCCCCTGTTTCTGCTTATCACACTCCCACAAGCGAATACACCCACACACACACACACACACACACACACATCCCTGCAATAGCTGCTCTACCTTGATGATAAACACGCCTGGCTGTTAGATGCTCCTTTTATGCAGGGACGTACCTGCGAGAGGAGCTTCCGTGCGAGGTGCGAGAGGTCTAAGCCATTGTGGGAGGCTCAGACACAGGCATGCGGGTGTGTGAGGGTGTGTGCAGGTGTGCGAGGCTACGTGCGGGTGTGTGAGGATGTGCGAAGTTGCATGTGGGTGTGTGAGGGTATGTGCAGGGGTGTGCAGGGGCATGTGAGGATGAGTGCGGGGTGTGTGGAGGCTTGTGGGGGGCTACATGGGCGTGTGGGGACATGGAGAGTGTGGGAGTGTGTCAGGACATGCGGGGGAATACATGGGTGTGCGGGGACGTGTGGTGGCATACAGAGGCGTACAGGGGTTTGCGGGGGCATACAGCAGTGTGCGGGGTCGTGTGGGGGTGTACAGGGGTGTGCGGGGACGTGTGGAAGTGTAGAGGGGTGTGTGGGGTGTACAGGGGTGTGTGGGAGCATACAGGGGTGTGCGGGGGCGTGTGAGGGCGTACAGGATTGTGTGGGGGTGTACAGGGGTGTGCGGGGACGTGTGGAAGTGTAGAGGGGTTTGTGGGGTGTACAGGGGTGTGTGGGGGCGTACAGGTGTGTGCCGGGGCGTACATGGGTGTGTGGGGCTGTGTGGGGGTGTACAGGGGTGTGCGGGGGCGTGTGGGGGTGTACAGGGGTGTGCGGGGGGGGCGTACATGGGTGTGTGGGGGCGTGTGGTGGTGTACAGGGGTGTGCGGGGGCGTGTGGGGGCAACGTTGCTTTGTTAGGTGCTGGCAGAGCAGTCAGCGCTGAGCTCCAAACCAGGTGCTGCAGGAAGGAACCCAGTGCAGCCTGCCAGCATGTCAAAGAGCTGCCTGGAATCAACAGAACGGGAGAAGGAGACGTGCCCCCCCCCCCCCCCCACCCCTCTCCGGGATCTCGCTCTGTATGGAACACTGGCATAAACGCTGATGAAAATGGCATCTGATGGGGATCTTTTCACCAAGCAGACGTGCTGTCAGGGAGGCCTGGATTATATTTACCAGTGGAACAGGCACATGGAGCAGAGCGGTGGTTGGCAAACCACCACGGGTGCTTTTTCACTACCCACACCTCAGCGCGTGTGGGCCTGGGGTTCAGTCCGTGCAAGAGCACTATGCTAAAGCAATAAGAGTCCTCAAGCAGGAGACCTCGCTCTATATTTGCATACGTCTGTAACATCATTGAAATTTAAAGTCACTCCGCATAGATAGTATCTGCCAAATGCTTAAATGTAAATGTAACTCACTGTTAGACTCAGGCTGGCACAGAATGTGTGAGACTTAAAAAAAACCCACTATATTGATATTGAGAGTTATTCCTCAGAAATAGTGATATTTGCTAGTAATGAGCTTTGCGATTCAGCTCATCATGTGATAAAGGCTCTCCACCTTTCAGTAGATACTTCAAAGACTTTATGAAGTAAATCTGGGTTTGGTGGCACTTGCACCAGGGAGATATTTGATGAATGAGCCAGAATGTCTTTAGTCTGGATCTGTGCAGAATTATATGAGGAGCATGCCCAAAGTGAAAACTCACTCATTATCAATGTCCTTTTGGAATAGATATACAGTGTGTTCTTAAGTATGTGGACATTAAGCCAAATGATGCTTTGATGCTGTATTTTCTACACACACCGAGTTAGCAATGAAATAAATACGGTTATTGTAACAATGTAACGTTTTAAATCAAGCATCTTTACGGCACAAACTATGTAAGAATTGCACCCCTTTCTTCATCTAGTCCCCTGAGGGAACCAAAAGTAGTTGAGACACGTTTATATAATCTTAAATAAAGATTTCATGCTTTTATACTTGGTAACAAATTTTCTGCAGTCATTGACTGCCTAAATCTAACCACCCACAGACATCACCAGATTCTGGAGTCTTCCATCAGGACTTTCTGCCAGGTCTGCTTTGCATCCATGCTCAGTCTCTACTTCTTCTGAGAATCTTCTGTCTTCACACTCATCTTCAGTAACTAAAATCCAGACCCTGTGAGGGTTCAGGTCGAATGATTGGCTCGACCGGCCAAGAACGTTCCGCTTTTTGTCCCCAAAAGTCCATCTGTTCGACGTTGGAGGCCACCGTCCTTCTGCAAGCAGAAGGATCTGTCCAGCGAGGCTTCAGGCTCTGGTCGGATCCGAGCAGCCATAATGCTCGCCGACACTTCAGAATTCATCTCGATTCTGCTTCTGCTGTTGGCAGTTGCGTCATGGACGGACGAGTGAAGCTGTTTCCAATTGCAGCCATACATCCCCATGCCACTATGATTCACAGACGAGTTGGCATGCTTTGGATGACGGGCAGTTCTATTTTCCACATTCTCCTTTTTACATCACTCTGGTGCAGGTTTGTCTTCATCTCACCAGTCCCCTGAGATTTTTTAGCAGAACTTTACATGTTTTTAAATATACTTTTAGCAAGTGTTAACTAGTTCTTTTTGAGGTTTTGATTTGCACCCAGCAGGCAACCTTCCAAATCCGTACCAGCGTACCTTTCTTTGGTGGGTCTTTTCTAATAGCAATAAACATGTTCTTTGTATATAGCATTCTTCTTCTGCTTGGTCTTGGTAATAGTTTCTTGGTGCATGATCAAATGAACACTAGCACTAGTAAATATTACATTCCACATGAATATGGATGGAATGACAAAGAGCTAATTCTTATTAACTCTTGAATAATGACACATCTAGTGTACTGTATGTTTGCCTATACACTGAATGATGTTACTGACTTAGTAACACTTGCTTCAAGACTATAAGTATTCTTTGCTCATTCACAGCTATTTTCTTCTGAGATCTGCCAAGTCCTTATGGTTGGAATTGCTAAGTAGCAGTACATTCAGGTGAGCCTCCTGCAGCAGGACCATGGGTCAGCACCATGGACAGCAGCTGATACACCCATTTTAGGACTTTACACAGCAGCATGTGAAACGAGAGTAAAAATGGATATTTAGTATCACAAATTTGCAGGAATAATTGTATTTCTCAGTATCTTCTCACAATAGATGTGTTTTTATTAATGTCTCACACATTCTCCGCCACCAAACTTACAGTCAGCGAGTTACATTTACATTTAGCTAAAAGTTATGCAGGTTTTCTTATCCACAGCAACTTAAAATTTCAGTCATGTTACAAAGGCAGGCAAATGTTAGGCATCTTAGTCAAGGAGTCTTGCTGGTATAGTGTGATGTATGTGCATGGATGAAGTCAAAGTCACATTTATTTATACAGCACTTTTTTTTTTACAACACATATTGACACAAAGCAGCTTTACAAATACACGGGTCCACATCCCTAATGAGTAAACCTGGGGCGACAATGGGAAGGAAAAAAAAACCCTGGATGGCATAAAGGGAGAATCCTTGGGAAGACCAAGACAATCCAGAACGATGCTGGAGTTGAACCCCACACATGCACAAGGGCAGCTGCATTATTACCCACCACAATACACCCATCACCATTCCCAGCTTCTCAGCAGCTTCTTTTTCCCTCCCCATATGTGTCTAGCTCCATGTGCCTGCTCCTTTGGTAAACAGACTTCACATCCACTTCCGCTAGGCCAAAAAGCTCCCATCAGATGCCGTTTTCAGGGGGACGAAGACTCTTTGGGCTGTTCAGAATGGAACAAAAGCCGACCTCGGTCAGGGCTCTTCCGAGTGACTCACTTTAGGACCGTGTCACAGTATGCCTTCAATGGCAGACATCCCCTTCTGAGCAGATTCCCTGCTTCTTCACAACCCGCACCTTGACTTTTTGAAGAAAGCCGTCCTTCTGGCTATGCCTGTGTGCTAGTGCTGCAATTGTCTAATTGCTGCATGGTGCTTTCTTCGTGGCACTGCACCGAGCTTCTCATCACCACACACCTGAACTTTTGCCTGTGTCTGACAAATTTCATTTCCATTCCTCAAACCGTGTTGCATTCAAGCACTTTCTATGCTTTGCATATTCGGATTTTAAACGATGTTCAGCAATTCGTTGCAGACGGTGATCTGCTGTTAGTGACTCATCTTACGTTCCCTCTTATGATTGGATTACGTAAAGACAAAGAGCGCCTTTTCAGAAAACCGTCCCTTATTTCAAGTTCATATAACCCTTCTATTTCCTCTTGAGGATCTGAGGACAATAGGTTTGTCAACGGTTTCACAGCTACATGTTCCACTCCCAGACGCAGTGGGCGAGCTCCGTTAGAAAGCCGTGGTTATCTGGTTAACTCAGCAGGATGCGTGGTGACTTACCGAGGTGGAATAAGTCATCAGGGAGAGCTGAGGCTTACAGAACCAGTGTTCTATTGTACCGAGTGCCGTTTGTGCCTGAACGGCATAGATCATGGTGTCTCACAAACACACTGTGTTTTCACCCAGTTCTTACACTGGATTTTACTTAATACATTATACTAGATGTTTCACAAGACTCTCCTTTGCGTAACCCACCCAGGGGAACAGGACTGACAGGTGCACTGACACCGTGACACAGTGTGACAAATCAAATTGTTGACAGACTTGACAGTATCAAACTTGGGGGAAGACAAACTTATTTATATGGTAAATATAGAAAAATATATATAGGAAAATACTACTAGATGTTCTCTGTCTCTCAGCTTCTCTCTTTTCTCTTTCTCTCTCTCTCTCTCACTCACTTTGATTCACATTTTTGGCGGAATATGTACCAAAAATACAAGTGATAGAAGAAAAAATGTCAATGTATCAGCCTGACACACGCTGTCATACGGCATGGTTATGAATTAACAGGATAAAAGGGAAAGACATTCTCTTTTTTGTCCAGTATTCATGTTTAAAACATGGCCTGGAGTAACACTTTAAATCAGGTGTTCTTGCTTTAAAAGAGTGTTACTCATTATCTTATCTGGCCATCATATGCCAAATTAAAATATCTGAGGGTATATGTACATTGAGAGGAGAGTTACCATGTGTGTCAGGGATTTGGTTATAGCATCTTAGCTTCAAACCAATTCCCCAGCTAAGCAGCTTTGATTTATATATTAGGAAGTGTGCAGTCATGGGTTGGGCATAAATGGATAAAGGGGCGGGGCCTGTCATTCACTGCCACTGGGCAGCTAAATAGCACATGAACAATACAAGACGTCCCTTCACGTTCCTGGCACTGGTCCCCACTACAGTTCACTACTGAGCAATTAAGCGTCGTCGTCTGTGGAAAAATTCAATTAGTTACGTTTAAAAGCGAGAAGTGCCTGTGAGCAGGACTGAGGTCTGTAATGAATAAAGTCATGCTAGCATATTGCTCATGTGAGCAACGTCGCGCTCTTCAGACAGGGAACAGCACCAACCACTGGCAAGTTTATTTCAGTGACCCAAAATGGATTGGAAGTATTCCTTAGGAGTCTTAATTCCTTAGGAGTCTTAATTCCTTGGGAGTTCCACCAAAATGTGATTTTTTGCCATTACATTTTTGGTTGCTATTTAATAATACCACCACAATTGTGAGAGCTTCTATAATTTTGCTCAACAACATCCATTGCCTTGTTGCATGACTGTTTATTTGTTTATATTTGTATATTTGTGTATATTTGTTAGAGCACATGTTAAAGTCTTTGAAATCCATATCATATTTTGGCCTTTATTTTTTTATTTTAGCGTGTGCTTTCACCTTACCGCGACCTCATGTTTCCAAACCTCATGACCGGCGTAAACATTAAAACGGAGCACCCCGGCTCCGAGATAAATCGGTGTGGCTCGTGGCGTCGGAGCGATTTAGCGGTCACGGAGATGATATGGGAGGCTGATGAAAGCTCCCCACAGGTGAACGGCAAACGCGGAGCGGGACGGCACGTGTGCAGCTGATAGCACTTCGCTGGGGCCTGTGGAGTGCTCAGACAGGCCAGACATTAATCATGTGCAGATTAGTTAATCAATCTCTCAGCTGCCCATATGGGCCGAGAGGCAGGTCTGAAGCAGGGAACACAGCCAAAACCTGCCGGCATGGAGATGTCTTAAGGAGGAGCAGAGGAGAAGTGAGAGAAGGTGGGTGTGCTGCTTACACCGGAGAGATTAGGACCCCCCACCCCCCCTTACTGGGTTTATATGACATCATTACATGCATGGTCGCTTGCTGTGAATCATATGCATTACTGAGTCTCTAAACCCAGGATTAATGAAATTCATATATAAAGCAATTAGTTCTCAGAAAACACACCGTATCAATTTATATTGTTCTTTTTTGAATGGCAAATCTACTGACATGTTTGGGATGGAAGCTTGAGTTATCAGCGTTAGTCAGGCAGAAGGCCCCAGCAGGGATTAAGAGTGTGGTGGGGCCACCCAGCTCTACTTGAAGTCTGGCAGAGTGACTGGCAACTCGAGCATTAAATGCCTACTGTACCATTAAATGCCTACCCATCCAGACGAGCTGAGCTCCACCATGAGCAACAGTCTAATGCACATTCATTTTTCACTGCATATGTTAATATTAAGGGTAAGAAAAAACATCGCATCTCACTTGAGCTGAATTTTAAAACTCCACTAAGGAAGAGTGGAAGACTGTTTCTTTAGCTAATGCTAATTTGAATGAAAACGAGACCCGTATAAGCTGAATGGGAACGATCCGCATAATTATGTGTCTAATCTCACATCTGGTGGCCATACAGGTTCTCGCAAATTACTGATAAACGATCAGACAATCTTCCCAAATGAGTCATCCATCAAAAGCGACAGCAGAGATATGATCCACATCATAAACGGATTTAAAGTAATGGATGTTGCTGGCGGACCACACGCACACCTCATCCTCCTCTTCTCCTGGCAGGAAGAAGATGACGGTAAACACCCTTGAACCAAGAACAGCTCCAGGAAGGGAAGGATCACCGCAGCCAGTTAATCCCGCGCAAAGGATGAGCGATCCAGGCAAAGTTGGGGGAAACGAAACAAGTGCGCTTTGTGTGTGTGTGACTGCACGCGGCCTTAAATGCTTTTTATAGGCCCTCGACGGAATGACTCACAGCCGAAGAGCGCATTAGTCACCCGGTGCTTCATCTCATCTAATACAGCCCATACACACACAGCGCATAGCATTCGGCTATTTAAATAAGTACGATAAAGCGTGCTGTGCTAAGCGAGCATGACACCGATTGTTTGTGGTCATGGTCTTAAAGAGGCCGATATTTGGCACTCAATAAAGTGAAATGATCTGATGGGGAGAGAGCAACAGCTCAGATCCCTCACAACAGAGCCGGGTGGCAGGTTCATCCGCCGTCCTGGCTATCCTGGTTTTCGCAGGGTAGCAGATAAAAAACTTTTAGGTCACCTCACAGTGATAAATGAACAATGCCGGACTGGGGCAATTAGAGAGAGCTAAGTTAAGGTCCCGCACAAGGTGTGTGTGTGTGTGTGTGTGTAGGCGTGTGGATGTGTGTGTGTATATGTGTGTGTAGGTTTGTGGGTGTATATGGGTGTGTGTGTGTGTGTGTGTGTGTGTGTGTGTGTGTGTGTGTGTGTGTGTGTGTGTGTGTGTGTGTGTGTGCGTATGTGTGTGCGTAAGTGTGTTTGTATGAATATGGGTGGGTATGTGTGTGTATATGTATGTGTGTAGGTGTGTGTGTGTGTATGTGTGTGTGTGTGTGGGTGTGAGTATGGGTATGAGTATGGGTGTGAGTATGGGTGTGAGTATGGGTGTGTGTGTGTGTGTGTGTAGGTGTGTGTGTGTGTGTGTGTGTGTGTGTGTGTGTGTGTGTGTGTGTGTGTAGAGGTGTGTGTGTGTGTGTGTGTGTGGGTGTGTGTGTGTTTCCATCTGTCTTTCTGGTTTTTGAACTGTGGGGTATACCAAGGAAACCCAAAACAAGCCCAGCATGATGAAGAGGAAGAGAGAGTGAGAGATGAGGGAGAGAGAGAGTGAGAGATGAGGGAGAGAGAGAGTGAGAGATGAGGGAGAGAGAGAGTGAGAGATGAGGGGTAATGATACTGAAGATGACAGTGGAATCAGGGAAGGAGGTAGCAGAGAAACACATGAAAGGATGTAAGGAGGAGAGAAGGGGGCACACACAGCAAAGCGACAGGTAATTAGCACTTAGAGAGAGAGAGAGAGAGAGAGAGAGAGAGAGAGAGTGGGGAAGAGAGAAGGAGAGAGAGAGACATTGAGAGCTAAAGGGAGAGAGAGAGAGAGAGAGAGCGGCAGAGAATGGAGAAACAGAAGTCTGTAGGGATGCATTTGCAAGGACAGGCTTTGCGTGGGAGAGCGTATGGAAGTTCTGCTGTGAGCCACAGAGACACTATAAATAAACAGAGCACACGCACGCCCGCACGCACACACACACACACACACAAACATACACGCATGTGCGCAGGCACACACACAAACACACAGCAATCTGGAACAAGGGGTTTAGATTCATCACAGCCATGACATTTCCCACATGGATCCTGCTCAGAAGACTCGCTCAGTGTTTAACAGCTCTTCATCCCAAACGCCACATTAGGAGGAACAGAGAGGGCAAAAACAGCACACACACACACACACACACACACACACACACACACACACATTTTCACGCTATCGGAAGAGACTAATCCCGCCCAAAGCCTCGCGCCATGCTTAAACCGTCCGGGACTCCCGAAATGTAGACGATCACGAAGGGCTAAGTATAGGCCTCCTGCAGCTGGGTCTGACAGCTCGTGATTTACAGCACCGCCGTCGGAGGTTTGCTTACGCGCTACATGAGACTCAAACCTGCTGACCACGAGAACAAGTCTCGCTCGCGCTGCCCGTAACGCTGCGTGACGTGAGCAACTGTCCGCAGGTGTTTCTTATACTTTACACAAAGCTTTTTGTAGAAAAGTCTGTTGTACACGTGGTGCACATTTTTTAAGCCATGCATGACAGAGATGTTGCTTTGTGTGTGACTTAAACTAAATAGCACTGTATGTTTTATGCGGAATGTTCTTAGAATTTTTCTATTGTGTGGTTTTGAAGTGTCTACATTTTACATTAGTTTTATATTACTTGTTCTTAAATAAGTCTGTTATTGCATTTAAAATGTGTACAAATGTGACTAAAATAATAAAATATAAGAGTTTTGCCTATATTTGGTCCCAGGAACATCCCTCTTCATTGACCAGCAGTGGGGATCCACTTTGCTTGGGGACCCACTTTGCCACATGTTTACACTACACATAATGACATTTTTTTTTTACAGGAAGCAAGATCTTTTTTGACTAGAACACTATTCCAAACATATTAAATACTATGTTATCCCCTAAATTCTGTGACACCTATATTTTTTATAATGCCATTTTCATTATATTATTATGGTTATTTCCCTAAGCCATTGACGAGGTGATGTTCTGTTTGGCAAACTGATAAGAATTAGGGAAGATTTCTTAAAACACAGATGTGTTCATTGTTTGTGTGATACCTGGATTGATCACACATGTATTTTTGCTATGCGCTACTTTCAAGTCCATGACTTATGGAAGACGACACCCTCACTGGGTCCAAGCAGGAACACGTTACTGTCAAAGGAATAGATCTGTGGGTAAATGTCAATCACAAAGTCACAGAACTGCTATTGTAATCTGAAGCATTTCTTAACTTATTGTTAACAGACACTTAAGGACATTTCAGATAAAATAAGTTTTACCTAATTGGACTCGAGAGGGTCTATTTCCAAAGATGCGTAGCAACTCTTGTCACTGGGATAATGAGCCATGCTAATTTGCACAATGAATGTGACCTTTTCGTTAATGCATATCCATCCTTAGAATTGGCCATCAGTTAACAGCGTGACTCGTTGTCATCAATCAAAGATGACATGAACAATATGAAACTCTTATCCAATTAAGGATTTAATGATGACATTGATTTACATTTCACAGTGATCAGTGGAAGACGGGTTTGTTTTATTGTTCAGGTCCATGAAAGTTCATTCATTTGTATCACAGAGTGGATGTATGCTTAATGAGAAAATCCCCAAAGCAGTCTGACTATTTGTCAAAGTTGGGTAGACCTCTACATAGCCTGGTCTACATATTCCCTGGCTTAATCATATCAGTACTCATTTTTCATTTTAGCACCTTTACAGCATATATATAGGTCTCGTATCTGAACATTTGTGTCTTGTTTTTTTTCATGTTGTGCAAGGGAGGCAGTGCACAAGGGAGAGAGCAGATTTAAGATAATACTGCAGACATTTAAAGCAGATTCAAATTAGCACAATTTTCTTACATTTAATTGGTACTTGTAATTCAGAATGGCATACGAATGGTTTCTCAAACACAGCGGCTGTTAAATTCAACACAAAGTGTTCCAATATACTCTCTCTTTACTACTTTATGATGATGTTCGTGCTGTAACTCCGCGAGCGACACTCCCTCCCCTACTGACACTCACCGAAGGGTTCAGGTTTATGTTCTCTCTGCCACATTAGGGCAACACTGTTGATGTAACTCTCCTAGGAAAGCCAACAGGCCAATGATGGGCTCAGTGTAAACAAACTGTTGCTTTTCAAATTCCCACCATGCTCTGAATGTAAAAGTAACCTAGTAGCCTAACACTGACCCACTGCTAGTTATCAAGCCCTTCCAGAACACCATACAGAGCCGGAGTGGCTAATCGGGAGATTCGGGAGGATTCCCGATGGGCCGGCTCATGTCAATCTCTAGTTTGGGCCGATTGGGAGGGAAAAATCATTTTGGGGCGGATTTGGGCATGAAACTCCCGGGCTGAAAAAGGGACCCACTCCGGCCCTGACACCATATATTGTAAAAGAAGCAAATCAAACGTCTCACAAGCTTGGAATGGTAAAACAATATGGTTTCATGTTGTAAAAATAAAACTAAATTCAATAAAGATTTTTTATGATAAGTGGTAGCATACAAGGGTTATGGATGTTCATAATATTAGAGAAGCTAAACTAGCCTGTCACAACTTTTGTTTTCTGATGTTGCTTCTTGTGTTTTGAAGTAAACACATCCATTTTGTGAATAC
Organism: Brachyhypopomus gauderio; assembly: GCF_052324685.1. Classification (NCBI taxonomy): domain Eukaryota; kingdom Metazoa; phylum Chordata; class Actinopteri; order Gymnotiformes; family Hypopomidae; genus Brachyhypopomus; species Brachyhypopomus gauderio. Next base: position 17,067,799 of record NC_135221.1, on the reverse strand, counting down.
ACTCTCTGAATACACTGTGTTCTTTCTAAAGTCAGTACACCTAAGACAAATATTCCTCTCCCCCTATGAGAAAACGTCTTGATTCCTTGGGAACGAAAAGGTAAAGGTTTTTTCCGAGCCTTCCAGCTAATCTAGACGGATGAGAAGAGGATGCTTTCTATTTTGCCAGATATGAGAAGGATTACTGATGCTTTTGGGTCCAATTTTCCTTGGTATATTAATTGCATATGCAGAGATATCCTTTAGATGCAACTGACTCAGATGTATGATCCAGGGAAACAGCTCGTGTAAAGATGAGTTTTGCTTAAGAGACCCATTATACTGCAATGTGAAAAATAATGTTTGTTAAGGTTTTAGAAGTATTTGGATTTCTGTATAACATGATCTGATTTGATCTTATTTTTATTTAACAAACAAGGTTGTGGTTGTATTAAGACACTTTAAGATTAAAACACATTTTGCATTTGTTATTGTTATAGCTATTCTTCTTCTTCCAATATTTTTCTGGTTCGCTGCCATGTTTCATGAAAAAATCATCTATCTATCTATCTATCTATCTATCTATCTATCTATCTATCTATCTATCTATCTATCTATCTATCTATCTATCTCTCCCTCTCTCTCCCTCTCTGTCTGTCTGTCTGCCAGCCATAAGCCAACCTGGGATGGGCAGGATCATTTTTTATTCATTATTTACTTTCAATTGCTTGTTTGTTTGTTGATTTGTTCATTTGTTTTACCCATGGCACACTGATAACCCCTCACTAATACTACAATGTTTCAATTTTCTACTGGCAGACTCATGGACACTTCAACACAGAGAGACGCCTGCATCCATGGGGACCTTTGTCACATGTCTGAGGATCCTGCAGTGCCCCCTCCCCCCGATCTTCAGAGACGCCCCCTCTTAAGGACAGTAGCGACAGCCATGAATCTCTTCCAAGCTAGTTCTCTGATTGAGAACTGATTAGGGTCCAGGTCTTTAGAAATCTTTTTCTAAGCTTGTCCTATCTTGAGGGCTTAAATAACTTTTCTTCTGAGGTCCTCTGAAATCTCCTTTGATCAGATCATTTTGCGCTTCAATTGAATTCTGTTTGGAAGGGAAGGTAACCAAAATTGTGTTTTTATGTGTGGCAGGAAAGGTCAAACCTGCCCCTGTAGTGATTGATACCAGCTTAAATAACCTCTTTTCAAATACTTCACATCTATTCAATAAAAATCTTGATTATTTCAGCCATTTGTTCAATAAAGGGACATGTAAAATGTTTTTATCAATATATAAAAAACATGACTGCTATTATGACTCATGCAGAAGTCTAAATCATTGCAAAAGTTTAAAATCTTTTGTTTTTTTTTACAACCGTCCACTGTTATAGATTCTGAAGCTGCTCATCCACTAAAAAGTTATTTGTATGCAACCCAAGGTATTCTAGTCACCGAGGTGTGCAAAGGCCGTTTAGCACTATGCTATCCTTAATATCTCAATGCCAGAAGAGCAAACCTACCTCGACAACTTGCAATCAGTTTCCACTTTCTAGTGACTTTTTTTTGTAGACCACCCAGTCTGTGGTAACTCTTAAGTAGTTCTGAGAGATGGAGAACTATTAGAAGCTTAAGTACTGCACCTTGGTACTGTCTGTATCGTTCAGCATGTTAAGTAGCTTTAAATTTCCGGGGCTTCTACGCTTCCAGCTATATCGTGTCCCGTCTAACGCCTAACGTTCCTCAGGAAAATCAGAGAAGGTCGTGTTTTTTTCCTCTCTTTGCTCGGCCGCGCTATGACTTTCAGACCAGGAAGAGTGAACGAAAGCGTGTGGGGGGTGGAGGTGGTGTGTGGGGTGGTGAGCGGTGACAGGATGTAATGTGGAAGGTCGAGGAGGACTACTTTGAGGGAGGGGGCGGGATGACGGCTCATTGATCTTAGGCTGAGTAGCACGGGAAGAGAGCAGTTCTCCAGAGGGAGGGCTAAATAAACATACTGCAGGAAGAGTGGTTAACATCGGGCCCCACACGGCCAGCACGGGCCTGGCCCTGGAAATAGATTTAGTTATCACTGTTGCGATCATGGGAGGAAGAACCCAGATGGTGGGACAGCACCTTCACAATAATGAACCAGCCAAAGAAACCAAGGAGCCTTCAGACCAAGTGACGGTTTTTTTTTAGTGTTTAGCGTTCACTGTGATTCCTAAGGACACGTCAACCATTTAACAGCTGTAAATGTGTCTGGTCATCACTAAATTTAATTCCCTGCTTGGAAGACGCATTTAAGAATCGAACCCGAACGCTAGCTGTGTGCCTAACCTTGCTGAACACTGCTGCTTATTTGGCACTGAGTGTTGTGTTGTCACACTGAGTTAATGGTTAGTTTACAATCTGCGTCATTAATATGTCCATGTATTCTGCTCAATGTCATATTTGAATAGTGGAAATCCAATGAGCCTAGTGTTTATATATAATGCTACACTGTGGAATGAATGAATAGAGTTAGTTAATGCTTTTCACCTTTTAGCTCTAAAGCAATTTAAGATATGCTATCAAGCATTTTTCCTGGCAGGTTCTAAGTTCAGGGAATGAGCTGAGATCCAAACAGTTTTGCTGCTTTGTGCAAAACTTTTTAAATAGTACAGCCTCAGAGCTCACCGAGCAAGACTTACTGTAAAATAAGCACGAACTTCAGCCAAACTGTCTTGCCTCGACTTCCAACACCATCGCTCTTTGTACATAAGGCCACATATAAGGGGTCGGTTTCTATTCCTCCATATTTGTTTTTAATTACTTAGTTTTGTTTGGTAGGAGCGGCAGTGGGGAGATGTTGCTGGTGTTCTAGGAGCACGTCGGGGCTTAGACCCTCATTCTAGGGCAGGAGAGCAGTTGCAGGCCTCTGGCAGAGCTGGCACATTCACCCGACCCACGCCCGGTTGTTTCTCTGGTGGCGAGGAAATCGTTTGTCCCTGCAACATAGCACTACTCTGGTCCCCATAAAAATGCCATTATTTGGGTCACTTCTGAAATATTATTACTTTAAATATTCGACAGTGAAGTCTGGATGGTGGTGTCTGCGTTGCCCTCTGTCATTGCTTCTATAATATTTGCATACAGACAGAGCCAGTACATTCAACATTCCTGTAATTTAAGCTTTATCATACGCCCACAGGCACTTTCCAGTTGAGAATGATCTATTTACCACAGGAGCACACAACACGGCTCCAAGAGACCTTGCAGCGCCTCCAGACCCAATTTACTCCACCTGATCCAGACAGGATGGGGCTTCAAGAGCACCTGGATGATGCAGGCGGGCATGTTAGAAATGGAACTCTACGAAAAATAAACATTCAAAACATCGTCCAATGGACCTACAACATTTTATTGCCAAATCATTTGGACTGGTTTTTTTTTAGGTTCACTTCACATGAAATGTTACCACAATGAAAATTTGTCTTGGTCAAACATCACAGTTACATGGATCTCCAGGTCTGGTCAGGCATAGACAGTCATTGTTTTATTGTGTCAGAAGATATACAAGCCACCATTACACTAAACATGACTAAGTATGACTGGAATTATTATTAAATCATGTGTGAAGTTTGGAGTTGGAACTAAATCCTCCAGTTGCTTATTCCTGGTCTAGTCCCATCAGTTCACTGGCCATCTTGTGTGGCCATCTGTATAACATTGTGGAAAATGCTATCTGGGCGGCTCACATGAAGCAGAGCACTCTTTAAGATGGCTGTCTGCTCTCTCGTGGAACAGAGAAAGCAAAGATCTAAATGCACTACATTAAGTCATCAGTATTTTAATCCTTCACCTCAACAACCATATTATACTTTTAGAGCAAAGATATCTTTACAATTACATGATAAAATATTTAAACATGTTTCGGTATATCAAACATTTTAGAATGCTTAGTCGGTCATGTACAACAGAGTGGAATCACTTGGGTTTTGTTGGGTTGAGTAGACTGTCTGGTATGTATTTCCATATATTTATTCAACATTTTAACTGTCATCTCTTTGTATGTTGTACAGTAGAATTAGTCCACCACTGTGGCAGACCATGACACAAGCTCTGTGTCTCTGTCTCAGTTCACAGAGAAAATGAAACAGATAGTAATCTGTTTTGCAGAGTGTAAGCTGACAAGCTCATGAAAAGGAAGAATAGTTTTAAGCAAAACTTTCCTTGTTTCCCATATAACATTGAACACATGCTTTACATCTAAAACACATTTAAAGAACTGGTTCTTAGAACTGAAATCTCCTAAGTGTATATTTTCTGTTTCCTGATAGTTTTTTATGCTGTTGCTTGTTTTCTAGAAAAGAAAACGACCTTATGTTTCTGAAGTTAGGCCTGCAGCCATCAACTGTAACGATCTGCGCTGGGCAGAACATGGAGACGGACACAAACGCGGAGGAGAGCGAGATTTAATACAGGAAATTCCAAAAGCAGAGTCGTAGTGGCAGGCAGGGGTCATAACGGGAAGGCAGTCCATACAAGAAATAACAACAGACATACTCGGACAGATAAACCAAACACGACGGGGAAACACGGAACAGGCAGGAATGCAGGCAGCGGAAACAATACTCACAACGAACAGGTATAACAAAGCACAAGGCACGAAGTAGACAAAATCACGGATACTGGACTGGGGAAATACTGGGACTTTATACAAAGAAACTAACTAGGGACAGGTGATGACAATGACACTGGGGCGTGGCAACAAACAAGGAAACATCAAAACCAACGAGCAGGGCGGGACAAACAGGCAGGGAACACGGACATGAGGGAACCCAGAGTGACAGCTACGAGAGGGGGCGTTGCCCTACGTGACAGAACCCCCCCTCAAAGCGTGCCACTCCGGGGCACGCAAGGGCAGACAGGACAGGGACAGCGGACACAGGACAGACCGGAGGGACAGGACTAGACAAAACAGGACGAGGGACCTGGGACACGGCATGACACGGGACACAGGGAGACCGGATAGGGCCAGGGTGAGGCACAGGAGCAGGGCTGGACAGGACAGGACCGGGGACAGACACTGGAGCGGGGCCAGGGGACAGGGCAGAGGCTAACACTGAGACAAAAACGGCTTGGACTACAGAGACCGGCACAGGAACAAAGTGGGTCAGGACTTGGGGAACAGACACGGGGACAGGGACCTGGAGGAAACGACCAGACACAGACACAGGGACGGGCACGAGGACACGAACAGGTACACACACAGGAACTGGGACCAACACAAAACCAGGGACAGAACATGGGAGCAAGGGGAACATGGGCAACGAGACAGGGGCACATGGCAGAGCAGGGGGCACAAAGAGTCCAGGCCCAATAGAGGGCAGCACAGTCTCTGGGGACACAGGCGCGGCCGGGCGGCGGGCAGCGGGCACAGGCGCGGCCGGGCGGCAGGCAGCGGGCACAGGCAGGGTCCGCTGGCGGGCAGCGGGAACAGGCAGGGTCCGCTGGCGGGCAGCGGGAACAGGCAGGGTCCGCTGGCGGGCAGCGGGAACAGGCAGGGTCCGCTGGCGGGCAGCGGGAACAGGCAGGGTCCGCTGGCGGGCAGCGGGAACAGGCAGGGTCCGCTGGCGGGCAGCGGGAACAGGAGCCGGCGTGGACGACCCCTCCAGGGTCGCGGGGACAGGAACCGGCGTGGACGACCCCTCCAGGGTCGCGGGGACAGGAACAGGCACGAACTGCCGACGGGCAGCGGGGACAGGAACAGGTATGAACTGCCTACGGGCAGCGGGGACAGGAATCCGAGGTGAGGAGATGCACTCGGGGGGCGGAGCCGCCAAGCCGACGTTCTCGGGGGGCGGAACCGCCATGCTGACGTCCTCGGGGGGCGGAACCGCCAAGCCGACGTCCTCGGGGGGCGGAACCGCCAAGCCGACGTCCTCGGGGGGCGGAACCGCCAAGCCGACGTCCTCGGGGGGCGGAACCGCCAAGCCGACGTCCTCGGGGGGCGGAACCGCCAAGCCGACGTCCTCGGGGGGCGGAACCGCCAAGCCGACGTCCTCGGGGGGCGGAACCGCCAAGCCGACGTCCTCGGGGGGCGGAGCCACCATACTGACGTCATCGGGGGGCGTGTCCGCCAAGCCGACGTCCTCGGGGGGCGGAGCCACCATACTGACGTCATCGGGGGGCGTGTCCGCCAAGCCGACGTCCTCGGGG
>NC_135221.1:17046634-17056634 GCF_052324685.1 Brachyhypopomus gauderio | reverse complement strand
AAAATGTTTCTTTAATTTTTGGTCTAAGCAAAATCACAGAGGAATCGGTCACTGCTGAACTGTAAATCACAAGCCTGTTGTATAATAATATAATGTGCTTCATTGCTTCTATTCAGAAAACTGTGCCTTTCTTTAGTCTGTTAATTGCAAAAGTGATCAGTTGGAAAATTACAATCAGAAGTTCAGTTAGACGAAAAAAAGTTGGCTAAGCCTTGAAGACTTTAATTTTAAATTGTGTTTTAACATTAAGCTCCAGAGACTTAACACCACAGATAGTACCTTTCATCTTTTTATGAGCAGCAGTAGAAAGAATTTGAAATTAAATTGCAAATTTTTGCTAAAATTAACTGTTTGACACTGTTTTGACACTTTGGCTTACCTTGGAGGAGAAGGGAAGATGATTGTTCTGTGTTTAACATATTTTCATTAACATCATACATGGGCATTAGACAACAGATAATTACATATAATTACTTCTAGCATATTGCTTTAAAATATGATAATCAAGATTAATAGGAAGCAGTTGACTTTATTTATCGCTAAAGCACTAGGGTGCACCTTTCTGCTGTGTAAATATATAATTAATAATGCATTGGCAGGAATAGTGTAATTGTAATATATCACAACTGCAAGTGCGCCAAATTAAAATGACGGCACTATTTATTATAGTGTGTGTGCTGTGTGTGTGTGTGGAGTGTGTGTGGACACTTGCGTACGTGTGAACGCACATGTATGCTTGTGTATTTGTGCATATGTCTGTGTGTGTGTGTCTGTATGAGTGAGCATTTCATGCTTATGTCTGCCAAAATAAACCTATCAAAGCATCATTATGCAAAGATGCCAGCCCCTTATCTTTTTTAATTAAAAACTTTTACATGGATGATATCAATAGATGGAATCTGGCCAGCTAATACCCAATCTCCAGATGAACAAGTGCCAGAATGCAAACGGAGCTTTGAAACAGTTTCACACAATCTTTGGATGCCAATAATGCTAATAAATCACTTTAATGACATTTTACGTCATTATTAAAGTTCGATGTGTGAGCCTGAACTTTTCAGGAGGTATAACCTCAGTTAGCGTTCAGGGGCAGGTTGACAAACGTGCCATGATTTTCAGGACTGATGAACAAAGTTTCGAAGTGACACAGTTTAACAGTCTTGCAAGGATCCTTGTGTAAGTTGCTTCTGTGAAACAGGAGTACACAGTTGAATTGTAGACTTGAGTTTGATTTGACTGGAGACAGGTTAAGGCAGGTTATTCACCTGAAACATACAGGAGTACTTTGAATGAATGAATTTTACATTTAGTTGCACACAGCTTGCTCTCAACCAGAAGCCTCATCCCCCTGGGGGACTGAATCAGGTGCAGGAAGGGAAGACAGAGAACCACCCACCACTGGGCAATCATTCCTACACACTCACACAACTGTTTATTAGACATGGAGAGACACACAGTCATTCATACACACACCTAACCTCCATGTTTTTGGAATGTGGGAGGAACCCAGAGACCTTAGAGGAAACCCACACAACAGGGAGAACATGGAAACTCCACTCAGATAGAGACTTCAACCCAAGACCCCAGTGCTGAGAGGCAAACACACTAACCACCGAGTCACCACGTTACCCTTTGTGAAGAAGAAGTTCAAGTTTGCAGCTATAAGACAGCAAAATGTTTTGTTTAATTCCAGGGTTGGGAAACATCAGGATAGCTATAGAAACTGTAATAGAAACTGGGCCTTCAGTTATTATTAGAATATCGATGGCTACTTAAGTATATTTGCCTCCCTCGGAATATGAAGCACTGTGAATTGCTGCCCTTTGTGTACTCTGGTGGTTGTGTCTTCGGGGATAATTGCCTTGTGAGCTGGGACTGAATTCAAGACAAAAGTCGTAAACCACACGTGAGGCCAGGATGCGGGCAGAAAGCAGGCGAGTACACGATGCGCGTGTGCGCTCTCTTCCGAGAGAGCCCTGCTCAGTGCAGCTGGGTGAGCGCTCGGTACACTGCCGGTGTGGAATTGAGCGTAATACCAGGATTGCAGCTGCCCACTCGCACGTCCCCCGCGCGGCGCCTTACGGCGCAGAGAGAGCTCATTATTATCGCAGCCTCACCACCCTGCACTTTGGAGCCCCCCCCCCCCCCCCAACCCTTTGCTCGCACCTCCGCCTCACGTTCCGCCCCCCGCCCCCCAAGACGCGTGCCCTCTCTCACCAGCTGCCTCCACCGCACACCAGTGGCAACAACGTGAAAAATGTTGTTTCCCTCACGTTTGTATCGTGGTACGCGTGCGTGGCGTCGACGGGATCATCGTCGTGATTATATGTTGACGGAGGCCTGTGGTTTACCTCACGTCTTTTGTTCGCTTCAAGCACTAGCTACTTTCTCAGCCCACATCTACCATAATGAGTGCTTTGGAGAGGGGCTAGGGACAGCCGTGAAGTGATTACTTTTGATGGGCAAGGACACCCCCCCCCCCCCCCCCCCAATATACAATATACACGAGCTGCAAAGGAACAAAGAAACAAACCCTGCACTTTATTCAGTCAGTCAACAGAAGGATAATGTTTTTACAGCACCTTATAGATGAAATTGGCTGCATGCATGTAAGGGGTTCCACTCAATTACACAACTTACAGCTTCAAATCGTACACCCCTTCTACACACACATGCGTGCTCTCCGTGTACCGACAGTGGGAATAAATATGGACACGGATTGAATAACAATTATTTTGATAAGAGACAGAAAATTAGGGGATGCTGTTTGGCACCAGCACTCTTATTGCGACGGAAATAACGCATTCAGACATACGTAGTTTGTTTTAAACAAGAGCGTAATTGGGCCTTATTCATTCAGTCATATTTCATATAATTTCACAAGCCTGAGTGGGTTTGGTGAGCGTGATTTGTTTACCCACTCCTGCAGTGACACCAGAACCGGCGAGGGTAACAGCGGCCGTGATCACCACTGATTGGAACCTCTACCTTGTTCTGCTCCATCGCAGTGATGGTGTAATCAGTGTTTGTCGACTTCACCTCCACACGCCATGGCAGTCGTCTGGGTGCGTTAATACCGTACGGCTTCAGGTGCAAGACGTTGCCGTTTAATGGCAGGTAATAGCAGTTAACAGCAAGGGTGGAAATTACTGTGACACACCAACACACTACGAAAAAAATTTGAATACAGTTGTCATAAATCTTCATAGTTTGTCAAGATATTAATTGATGTTGACTAACTGTAGCTATTCAATATAGTATATCCATCATCCAACAGACAATTATTGAAGATATACAAAAGTAATTTGTTCATTAAGGAGTAACTATATTTGGCACTGCTGAATGCTTGATTGCTTGATTCAAACGGGCAGTAAAACTGCAAACATCACTTGTAGTACTACAGGAGTTACTGAGTTACAGAGAACCTCTCAACAGAGGCAATCAGCACTGCACTGCAGGAAATGGACACAGGCCAGTCAATGGGTTTTGCACTTTAAACGTTTTAGGATTGTGAGACAGGCATTAGGATCATGAACAAGTATTAGAACCAATAACATTTTACAATCCACACCATTAATTAGAGATAATTCTGCAGTTTCATATCTACACAATGATATTATCTCCCCATATTTATCAGTGCATTGTAACAAGCTCTTAGTCTGTATATTTATGTAATATAAAACTGTAAATTTGTGATAACACATGACTGCAAATGTTCAATTGCTTTTAGACATTTTTGTAAGTAGCTCAACAAAGGAAAGCAAGTAAGATCCAACCATTGTTTCAAATTAGTTTTAATATTAACAATTTATTCCACTAATAAACTTTTCAGCATTGTCACGTTGAGGACCCCGGCCCCTCCCTTTTGGGCGTGTGTTTACGTAGTCTACGTGCATCGTCTGCGTCTGTGGATATCCGTGGTTATGGCTATGTCATGTGAATCTGTCTCACCTGTGAATCGTCTCGTAATCACGTGGGGCTAATGTGGTTTGTCTATTTAATGTGCGCTCGCGCAGTGTCCTGTGCTCGTCGTTGTCTAGAGTCTACACGTTTCAGTGTGAATGTTTACGTGTTCCTTGTGCGCTATTGCGCAATCGCTGTTTGAAATTAAAGTGACGATCTGTGAAGCAAGGATTCCAGTGTCTCATACTTCGCCACGACCCCAGCGTCACAAGCATCTCATACTTAATGGACCATGTTATTTAGCAGTGCTACTATGTTAACAAAAAGATGCACCAAAAGTGATTTACACACTTAGGATAAAAGTTTTGCTTTAAACTTCTTTAAATTGGTGTGTCAGCTGGTTAATCTCATACAGCTTGGGAAGGATTTAGCCTGTGCAGATGATGAAGGACTTTTGTCTGAAACATTCTGTTTCTCAAGGAATTATGCATACTACACCAGATCCAGTTCTGACCTCCCTCCCCACAGGTCAATAGCTCTGCAATGCTGTGCACAGTTTCACTGTTCAGTTAAATAACAGGAATTCCCTGACCAGCCCTCCCCAAATGTTTTGCTGTTGTTTTTGTTGTTGTTATTCTTTTTCCTGGAGCCTAAGCAGCATTGGATGTGCCTGCATCACGTTTTCTGTAACCTTCATTTGTCATGTCATTTCTGACACATCCCTGACAGACCCATCCACAGGACGAGGAGAAGGGGTTTATCCGCCATTACATGGCATTGCGAGCTAACGCTCCGTTTTACCGAAAACCATTGCGCAACACTCTTAAATATTTGATTACTGAATGCAGCACATTGTGAAGCGTAGTTTACTCCCCGACAGACACTCCTACTGGTGTCCTGCAGAGCCGTTTCCAGCTGGGGCACGATAACTGATGTTGATGTACTAAGCTGTCCACATTTCGTCATCCTTGTTTCATTTTGAATCCAGTGTGCTGATGCGTGGAGCCAAAATGACGGCTAACATGCACTGTCCAAATCCTTAGACTTGAGCTGTGGAGTATGGGGGAAACATAATTCCTCCCCTTCTTGTTGAACACAGCAACAGATATTTTCCTGCATGCTTCAAATGATGCAAAATGGTTGTGTTATTGAAGACCCAAACCCAGAGGAGGGCTAATGATTCCATGTCAAAGTCTGAACAACATAGCAAACGTGTTCTGACAGTCATGCTGACATCTAGTAATTCTGAGAGCAAAAACAGTAATGACATCCACCCACTTCTAAGTACACTGAAACATGGGCGTGTTGAGGGAGGGTAATAGTTCCCCTTGAACAATGCTTCGGCACATGACATTAAAGATTTTTGTAAAAATCTGGCAACAGCAAGAGAAGCTAAGCTACATATGTTCTAAGCAACCAGTCGATGACGAACAGAAACTCATAAAGTCATTTTGAACATGTTCAATAAAAGCAAATCTCCAGCATAAAACTGAGATTATACCCCAGCGCCAATTCAGAGACCCGCCCTAAGAGGCACAGTAAAACAGCTTTAACATCCCCAAATATGATACCATGATGTGAACGAACGATAAATTTAATAACCTGCATCGCTAAAGCTGGAGCAATGTAATCACACAGATGACATAAAGAGGATCACCTAGTTCACTGCACTTGCTGACACAAGCATTCATGACTTATTCACTGTACTGGCACGTAATGAAGACAGATGTTGCTGGTGGGAAGATATTAAAGACTCGAGCTGGGGAACCACAGACAACATGCGTGATGAAAAAATGAGGGAAAACTCACCGGCCCTGAAGACCCATTGGAGAAATTATATTAACATCTGATTTTTAACCAATAAAATCTCACAGCTGCAAGTTCACAGCAATACACAAATCCCAGTGAGTATGAAAGAATGAATGGCGAACATTAGGCTAGGGTCTGGATTCGCATGCATGTCTACTGTATTCTTTCAATATACGTATACAGCATACAGTACAATGCACTGATGACATGTATCTCACTCATCACTAAAGTGCTTCACAGCACATCCTCATTCTTGGTGAAATCTCAAACAATCTATTCCCATGGTTTCAGAACTATCAAAAGCAGTTGAATAACACATCTTTGGTCCTGATAGAGGAATGGAAAACTACCCCCAGTGCATGGATATCTCTCTTTAGTATTATATCTGTAGGTGAAATTGGAGCTTTCGGTGTGCTGGTGTGTGGCCTATCACAACAGCAGTGGCGTCTCTGCATGCTATAACTGTTTCTGCATGTAGACTGTATGCAGACTGTATCAGCGGTTTCTGAACGTGTTCAAATGGAATTCAGGTCATTTCCATCTTGATTTTGTTTTCAGAAACATTCTATTGCTTTGTTCACTGTGGTGAATTTTTGGAAATGAAATTACCAGTGTCGATACTTGACTTTTATGGATTACTCCAACAGAACAGTTGGTTTCACAGTCAAAATTTCAATCAAATAACAAGCGACCCTGGGTTGGTGCTTTGGTAGTCCACAACATGTAAAAGTTATGACTGGCTGCTCTAATATTCCAGAATGCAATATGCAAGACTCTAAGGCAGAACTCTGCGTGACTGTCGTCTCTATCAAAAATTCATGTGCTGCCCCCTCTGTCGACCTCTTTTCGGTCAAACAGTAATACATCCCATAGTGGCCCCTCAACAACCTCCCTTGTAGTGACCAGCAGGAAGCTTATTGCACAAGCACCACTGCCCATGACAAGCAGATGTCAAGAAGCCCACCTCGAACATAAACCCAGTCCTCCGAGTCACCTTTCTTCTCTCTGACAGTGTTCTATAATTGCTGCCCTGGCCTTTTAGCTCCTCATTAGGCAAATACAAGCTTGATCAGGTATAAATATTAATCGGCCACTCATCTATAACATTGCACCCTTTCCCATACTAATATGACACCTGTTTAGAGGCACTAAGTATAGGCAGGCCAGAACGCTCCACATGTGTACAGGTAACTGGTTCAGATTCATGTTGAACCACATTTAAAAACTACACATTTTAGGGTAAAGCTGTAGGTTATCAGCTCCTACAAGTTATGCATTGTAATGAAATGTGTATATGTATATGCTTGAGCCATGAAAGGTGTTGAAAGTGGACATATTGGTACTGGTCTTGTCAAATGATGCTTGTTTTTCACACCAAAGCTGTTGCACACAATTATGATCAAAATATGAGTAATAATAACATGTTTTTATAACATGTTTGCTGGAATGTGTGAGGAAAAACCTGCTCTGTCATGGAATTTACATACTCATTCATACATTCTTCAAGATGGAATACAGTCGGTATATTTTCATCTCAATATTTATTAAATCTCAATGATATTTTTTTACTAAATGCTTGACCTCGTGTTTCATTAATACTTTTCATATAGAATGATATTTTGAAATTCCATCCCATGGTGTCTTTTGACAGTCTTAAACAGGCCTAAAAAGATTTTCAAGTTTAAGTTATTTACATTTTTGAAGGAACTTGCATAACAATTTAGCAGAAAAGATGTTTCTGTACAACCTTGCCTTGTGCTGAAGACTGAACGTTCAACATAAAATGAATTCATAATGTTTTGCCCACTTCAGAGCAAAGTCAAAAGGCAGCATGTAGTGTTCACTAGGACCAAAGAGGTCAAATAAAGACAAACTAAGAGCTCAAAGAATTTGCTGTAAACCTCAAATACCCACACACATTCCACACTACACTACTCTAAAACACTAAGCTCCAGGTGGTGTTCAGACTTGCACTGTAGATGTTAAGGCATTAAGCACCTTAACATATTTCTTTTTTGGAGATATGAAATAATCGATTTTGGTATTCATGAACTGGTTGGATATGTGCAGCATGTCATTTGTAAATATGTCGTAGAGTGTGATCAATACTACTTTAGAAAACACAGACTAAATGCAGATGGATCATTTCTATAGTTCTACCAAGACTGACTATAGTGCAACCCAGTGCCTAAAAACAGAGCAGCTTTGAAATGATGCCAAAGCTTTACCGATCTCATGCCCCTGCAGTAATCTTCTCAATACACAAATGATCTCTTGGTCTTCTCATCAGGGATCTGAGTCACACACACACACACACACACACACACACACACACACACACACACACACAAACCCAACCACCATCTGCACTGTAAAACTGTTACTTAGCAACTGCTATTTTTCTTTTCTCAGCGTTCCCTAGCAGGACATACGGGGATTCGTGACTGTGTTTATTCTGTCCACAATTAGAGGGCCGGACTTCAGTTCTAACGCTGCGAACCACAAATGTCTGTGAGCCGGTATAGATATGTTCACTAAAATTTCGGTCAAACAGCTATAAACGTCTTGTACAAATCTAACGGTTTGACAGTCATTTTAGTGCTTGGTGGGTATTAAAACTGACATAAGAAAAGAAATACAATGAAGATCAGGCATGCTTTTCCCTGCTGGGGTGGGACACCCCCCGTCCTGTGTGATTTAGCTCCGCGTGCTCACTCCTGAACTGTATGCTGACACTGATTTATATATTTATTTGATGTAAAAGCTTCCCAGTGGGTTAATTTCATACCTCAGAACATGCAGCAGTCAAAATGTGTGACACATATATAATTCACAAAAGATATTAGATTACTGTTTGCAATTGTTTACACTAACAGGAAATTTTGCTCATGTGATCGAATGATAAAATCGAATGAAAGACTTTTTTCATGTATGTGTTTCAATACATAAAAATGAATACATTATATATATATATATATATATATATATATATATATATATATATATATATATATATATAATACGGTGTACTGTATAAAACTGATAAAACAGTTTTTTGTTAAAAACTGTAAACAGACACTAGAGAAATAGAGAAATGCTTATAATTCTAAAAACCCTCAGAAAACTCTGGACAACACGCACTGGCATATTTCAATCGCTTTTGCTGTTTGCACCTTTGGTGTCATGAAAGTATTTCACACAGAATAAATTGTAAAAAGAAATATTATCACTAATCTTCATAGGAAGGACTCTCCTGAGCATCTGATGAACTTCAGTGACCCCTATTATTCCCAGCAGATCTAGTCAGATTGAGCGAAGCAGGCTATTTTCAGGCAGCCAAACACATGTCAAAGACATTTTGTCCATGTTCCTTTTTGCTCATCTATGGGTGCCAACAATTCATGGAGGGCTTTGTAAGTACACTCCTTTCATGGAAACAGGATCTGCCATAAAAGAGCACTTAGGTATAATATGACAGTTGTTTGGTCTAAGGAGGTCCACCGTTTGGAAGACTTTAATCTAAGTGCTGGAGGCAATTTCAAGGATTTCCTATTCGGAGTTGTCAAGTTCACTTATGTTAATAGCATTGTTGAGGGCTTTTGGAGGATGAGGATTATTAAAACGTGGCAGAGCTGTGGACAAAACCCACATTGTAATGCTCAGCTACATAAATGAGGAGGTTATAACTTGTGATATTTTAATAGAGAACGAGCATAACTTCAGGCCTGTGAGGGATGTGGAGTGGTATGACTGGCACTTGGCAGAAACAGCCTAGTGCTGATGAAGTCTCAGGGGAACAGGAGGAAATTGCTTCAAGAGATGAATAAAATTAGGGCAAAAACGAGCTTTAAAAAACTCGACGAATGTCGATGACGAATTGTACCGGAACATGAAAGAAGATTCTCTCCGTGTTCATAAATTGTTTTATTGTCAAGTGGAGAGACGTGTCACGGAGGAGAGAGGTGTGAGTGAAGTTTGAAGGCAGGTTTATTCGAGCGGAGAAACAAACAGGCGCTTAAACAATGCGGATCAGTCCTTGAAGGTGTCGCAAAGAGCGAGGAGATAGTTCAGACAGTAATGTGAAGAACTGGCGGCTAGTACCGGGTGTGCAAATAGGTCATGTGTAATGTGTAAACAGGTGTGAGTGATGAATCAGTGTTTGTGTATTAGGTAATTAAAGCTGCAGGTTTTGAGGTATTACTACAAGGAGAAGGAGAAGTATGAACTTTGAAAAGTAGTTTTATAATATTTGGAACTCCTCAGCATGAGATGTATGCAAGAGTCAACA